>NW_026020190.1:0-8216 GCF_900185275.1 Solanum verrucosum
GTTTAGGTTTTAGGGTTTAGGGTTTATGATTTTAGGTTTTGGGTTTAGGATTTAAGCTTTAGGGTTTAGGGTTTAGCGTTTAGGGTTTTGGGTTTAGGGTTTAAGGTTTAGAGCTTAGGGTTTAGGGTTTATTGTTTAGGGTTTAGGGTTTAGGATTTTCGGTTTAAGGTAGAGGATATAGGGTTTATAATTTAGGATTTAGGGTTTAGGGTTAGGGTTTAGATTATATTGTTTAAGGTTTAGGGTTTAGGATTTGGGGTTTAGTGTTTAGGGTTTAGGGTTTATGGCTTAAGGTTTAGATTTTAGTGTTTAGGGTTTAGGGTTTAGGGATTAGATTTAGGGTTTAGGGTTTTGGGTTTAGGATTAGGCTTAAGGGTTAATGTTTTGGGGTTCAGGGTTTAGGATTTATATTTTAGGATTTTAGATTTAGCGTTTCGGGTTTAAGTTTTAAGTTTTAGGGTTTAGGATTTAGTGTTTATAGTTAGGGTTCTGGGCTTATGGTTTAGGGTTAAGGGTTTAGGATTTAGTGTTTATAGTTAGGGTTCTGGGCTTATGGTTTAGGGTTAAGGGTTTAGATTTAGGATTTAGGATTAATGGTTTAGGGCTACAGTTTAGAATTTAGGGATTAGATTTTGGGGTTTTGGGTTTAGTGTTTTGGGTTTAGGGTTAGGGTTTAGGGATTAGAGTTTAGGAATTAGGATTTAGGGTTTAGTATTTAGGGTTTAGGGTTTAGGTATTAGAGTTTTGTAATTAGGGTTTAGGATTTAATATTTAGGATTTAGGGTTTAGGGTTTAAGGTTAGGGTTTAGTGTTTAAGGTTTACGATTTAGGTGTTAATGTATAGGGTTTAGGGTTTAGGGTTAGGGTTTACGGGATAAGGTTTAGGGTTTAGGGTTTAGGGTTAGGGTTTAGGGTTAGGGTTTTAGGTTTATGGTTTAGGATAAAGGGTTTAGGATTTAGGGTTTAGGTTTTGGGTTTAGGTTTTAGGGTTTAGGATTTTTACTTTGGGGATTAGGGTTTTGGAGTAATGGTTTAGGGTTTAGGGTTTAGGGTTTAGGGTTTAGGGTTTAGGGTTTAGGGTTTAATATTTAGGATTTAGGGTGTAGGGTTTAAGGTTAGGGTTTAGTGTTTAAGGTTTAGGATTTAGGTGTTAATGTTTAGGGTTTAGGGTTTAGGGTTAGGATTTAGGGCATAAGGTTTAGGGTTTAGGGTTTAGGCTTAGGGTTTAGGTTTAGGGTTTTAGGTTTATGGTTTACGATAAAGGGTTTAGGATTTAGGGTTTAGGGTTAGGAGTTAGGTTTTAGGGTTTAGGATTTTTACTTTGGGGTTTAGGGTTTAGGGTTTAGGGTTTAGGGTTTAGGGTTTAGAGTTTAGAGTCTAGGGTCTAGGGTTTATGAATTTCGTGTTTAGGATTTAGGGTTTAGGGTTTATGGTTTTGGGTTTTGGGTTTAGGATTTAAGGTTTAGGGTTTAGGGTTTAGGGTTTAGGGTTTAGGGTTTATAGTTTACAATTTAGGGTTTAGGGATTAGAGTTTAGGGTTTAGGGTTTATAGTTTACAATTTAGGGTTTAGGGTTTATAGTTTACAATTTAGGGTTTAACGTTTAGAGCTTAGGGTTTAGGTTTTATTGAGGGTTTTGAGTTTAGGGTTTAAGGTTTAGAGCTTAGGGTTTAGGGTTTATTGTTTAGGGTTTAGGGTTTAGGGTTTAGGATTTTAGGTTTAGGGTAGAGGATATAGGGTTTATGATTTAGGATTGAGGGTTTAGGTTTAGGGTTTATATTTTATTGTTTAAGGTTTAGGGTTTAGGGTTTAGGGTATAGTGTTTAGGGTTTAGGGTTTATGGTTTAAGGTTTTGATTTTAGTGTTTAGGGTTTATGGTTTAAGGTTTTGATTTTAGTGTTTAGGGTTTAGGGTTTAGGGATTAGGTTTAGGGTTTAGGGTTTATGGTTTAGGATTAGGCTTAAGGGTTAAGGTTTTAGGGTTTAGGATATAGGGTTTATGATTTAGGATTTAGGGTTTAGGGTTAGGGTTTAGATTTTTTTGTTTAAGGTTTAGGGTTTAGGGTTTAGGTTAGGGTTTAGGGATTAGAGCTTAGGAATTAGCATTTAGGGTTTAGTATTTAGGGTTTAGGGTTTAGGTATTAGAGTTTTGGAATTAGGGTTTAGGGTTTAATATTTCGGATTTAGGGTTTAGGGTTTAAGGTTAGGGTTTAGTGTTTAAGGTTTAGGATTTAGGTGTTAATGTTTAGGGTTTAGGGTTTAGGGTTAGGGTTTAGGGGATAAGGTTTAGGGTTTAGGTTTTAGGGTTCTGGTTTAGGTTTAGGGTTTTAGGTTTATGGTTTAGGATAAAGGGTTTAGGATTTAGGGTTTAGGGTTAGGAGTTAGGTTTTAGGGTTTAGGATTTTTACTTTGGGGTTTAGGGATTAGGGTTTAGAGTTTAGAGTCTAGGGTCTAGGGTTTATGAATTTCGTGTTTAGGTTTTACGGTTTAGGGTTTAAGGTTTTGGGTTTTGGGTTTAGGATTTAAGGTTGAGGGTTAGGAGTTAGGTTTTAGGGTTTAGGATTTTTACTTTGGGGTTTAGGGTTTAGGAGTAATGGTTTAGGGCTATGGTTTAAGGTTTAGGGATTAGCTTTTAGGGATTAGGGTTTAGAGTTTAGAGTCTAGGGTCTAGGGTTTATGAATTTTGTGTTTAGGTTTTAGGGTTTAAGGTTTACGGTTTTAGGTTTTGGGTTTAGGATTTAAGGTTTAGGGTTTAGGGTTTAGGGTTTTGGGTTTAGGGTTTAGGGTTTAGAGTTTAGAGTCTAGGGTCTAGGGTTTATGAATTTTGTGTTTAGGTTTTAGGGTTTGGGGTTTATGCTTTTGGGTTTTTGTTTTAGGATTTAAGGTTTATGGATTAGGGTTTAGGGTTTATAGTTTACAATTTACAGTTTAGGGATTAGAGTTTAGGAATTAGGATTTAGGGTTTAGTATTTAGGGTTTAGGGTTAAGGTATTAGAGTTTTGGAATTAGGGTTTAGGGTTTAATATTTAGGGTTTAGGGTTTAGGGTGGAAGGTTAGGGTTTAGTGTTTAAGGTTTAGGATTTACGTGTTAATGTTTTGGATTTAGGGTTTAGGGTTAGGGTTTAGGGGATAAGGTTTAAGGTTTAGGGTTTAGGGTTAGTCTTTTAGGTTTATGGTTTAGAATAAAGGGTTTAGGATTTAGGGTTTAGGGTTAGGGTTTAGGGTTTAGGGTTTAGGGTTTATAGTTTACAATTTAGGGTTTACGGATTAGAGTTTAGGAATTAGGATTTAGGGTTTAGTATTTAGGGTTGAGGGTTTAGGTATTAGAGTTTTGGAATTAGGGTTTAGGGTTTAACATTTAGGGTTTAGGGTTTAGGGTTTAGGGTTTAGGGTTGAAGGTTAGGGTTTAGTGTTTAAGGTTTAGGATTTACGTGTTAATGTTTAGGATTTAGGGTTTAGGGTTAGGGTTTAGGGGATAAGGTTTAAGGTTTAGGGTTTAGGGTTAGGCTTTTAGGTTTATGGTTTAGAATAAAGGGTTTAGGATTTAGGGTTTAGGGTTAGGGTTTAGGTTTTAGGGTTTAGGATTTTTACTTTGGGGTTTTGGCTTTAGGGTTTGGGCTAAGGATTTTGGAGTAATGGTTTAGGGCTATGGTTTAAGGTTTAGGGATTGGATTTTGGGGTTTAGGGTTTAGAGTTTAGAGTCTAGGGTCTAGGGTTTATGAATTTCGTGTTTAGGTTTTAGGGATTAGGGTTTATGGTTTTGGGTTTTGGGTTTAGGAATTACGGTTTAGGGTTTAGGGTTTAGGGTTTTGGGTTTAGGGTTTAGGGTTTTGGGTTTAGGGTTTAGGGTTTAGAGTTTAGAGTCTAGTGTCTAGGGTTTATGAATTTTTTGTTTAGGGTTTATGCTTTTGGGTTTTGGGTTTAGGATTTAAGGTTTAGGGTTTAGGGTTTTAGGGTTTAGGGTTTATAGTTTACAATTTAGGGTTTACGGATTAGAGTTTAGGAATTAGGATTTAGGGTTTTGTATTTAGGGTTTAGGGTTTAGGTATTAGAGTTTTGGAATTAGGGTTTAGGGTTTAACATTTAGGGTTTAGGGTTAGGGTTTAGTGTTTAAGGTTTAGGATTTACGTGTTAATGTTTCGGATTTAGGGTTTAGGGTTAGGGTTTAGGGGATAAGGTTTAAGGTTTAGGGTTTAGGGTTAGGCTTTTAGGTTTATTGGATTAGAATAAAGGGTTTAGGATTTAGGGTTTAGGGTTAGGGTGTAGGTTTTAGGGTTTAGGATTTTTACTTTGGGGGTTTGGCTTTAGGGTTTGGGCTTAGGGTTTTGGAGTAATCGTTTAGGGCTATGGTTTAAGGTTTAGGGATTGGATTTTGGGGTTTAGGGCTTAGAGTTTAGAGTCTAGGGTCTAGGGTTTATGAATTTCGTGTTTAGGTTTTAGGGTTTAGGGTTTATGGTTTTGGGTTTTGGGTTTAGAAATTAAGGTTTAGGGTTTAGGGTTTAGGGTTTTGGGTTTAGGGTTTAGGGTTCAGAGTTTAGAGTCTAGGGTCTAGGGTTTATGAAATTCGTGTTTAGGTTTTAGGGTTTAGGGTTTATGGTTTTGGGTTTAGGATTTAAGGTTTAGGGTTGAGGGTTTAGGGTTTAGGGTTGAGGGTTTAGGTTTAAGGTTTAGAGCTTAGGGTTTAGGGTTTATTGTTTAGGGTTTAGGGTTTAGGATTTTAGGTTTAAGGTAGAGGATATAGGGTTTATGATTTAGGATTTAGGGTTTAGCGTTAGGGTTTAGATTATATTGTTTAAGGTTTAGTGTTTAGGATTTGGGGTTTAGTGTTTTGGGTTTAGGGTTTATGGCTTAACGTTTTTAGGATTTAATGTTTAGGGTTTAGGGTTTAGGGTTTTGGGTTTATAGTTTACAATTTAGGGTTTAGGGATTAGAGTTTAGGAATTAGGATTTAGGGTTTAGTAATTGGAGTTTAGGGTTTAGGTATTAGAGTTTTGGAATTAGGGTTTAGGGTTTAACATTTAGGGTTTAGGGTTTAGGGTTTTGATGTTAATGTTTAGGATTTAGGGTTTATGGTTAGGGTTTAGGGGACAAGGTTTAGGGTTTAGGGTTTAAGGTTAGGGTTTAGTGTTTAAGGTTTAGGATTTAGGTGTTAATGTTTAGGGTTTAGGATTTAGCGTTACGGTTTAGGGGATAAGGTTTAGGGTTTAGGGTTTAATGTTTGGGTTTAGGGTTAGGGTTTTAGATTTATGGTTTAGGATAAAGGGTTTAGGATTTAGGGTTTAGGGTTAGGAGTTTTAGGGTTTAGGGTTTTAGGGTTTAGGATTTTTATTTTGGGGTTTATGGTTTAGGGTTTCGGAGTAATGGTTTAGGGCTATGGTTTAAGGTTTAGGGATTAGATTTTAGGGTTTAGGGTTTAGAGTTTAGAGTCTAGGGTCTAGGGTTTATGAATTTCGTGTTTAGGTTTTACGGTTTATGGTTTATGGTTTTTGGTTTTGGGTTTTGGGTTTAGGATTTAAGGTTTAAGGTTTAGGGTTTAGGGTTTTGGGTTTAGGGTTTAAGGTTTAGAGTTTAGAGTCTAGGGTCTAGTGTTTATGAATTTCGTGTTTAGGTTTTAGGGTTTAGGGTTTATGCTTTTGGGTTTTGGGTTTAGGATTTAAGGTTTAGGGTTTAGGGTTTAGGGTTTAGGGTTTATAGTTTACAATTTAGGGTTTAGGGATTAGAGTTTAGGAATTAGGATTTAGGGTTTAGTATTTAGGGTTTAGGGTTTAGGTATTAGAGTTTTGGAATTAGGGTTTAGGGTTTAATATTTAGGGTTTAGGGTTTAGGGTTTAAGGTTAGGGTTTAATGTTTAAGGTTTAGGATTTACGTGTTAATGTTTAGGATTTAGGGTTTAGGGTTAGGGTTCAGGGGATAAAGTTTAAGGATTAGGATTTAGGGTTAGGGTTTAGGGTTAGGCTTTTAGGTTTATGGTTTAGAATAAAGGGTTTCGGATTTAGGGTTTAGGGTTAGGGTTTAGGTTTTAGGGTTTAGGATTTTTACTTTGGGGTTTTGGCTTTAGGGTTTGGGCTTAGGGTTTTGGAGTAATGGTTTAGGGCTATTGTTTAAGGTTTAAGGATTGGATTTTGGGGTTTAGGGTTTAGAGTTTAGAGTACGGTTTAGGGTTTATGGTTTTAGGTTTTGGGTTTAGGATTTAAGGTTTGGGGTTTAGGGTTTAGGGTTTGGGGTTTTGGGTTTAGGGTTTAAGGTTTAAAGTTTAGGGTTTAGGTATTAGAGTTTTGGAATTAGGGTTTAGGGTTTAACATTTAGGGTTTAGGGTTTAGGGTTTAAGGTTAGGGTTTACTGTTTAAGGTTTAGGATTTACGTGTTAATGTTTAGGATTTAGGGTTTAGGGTTAGGGTTTTGGGGATAAGGTTTAAGGTTTACGGTTTAGGGTTAGGCTTTTAGGTTTATGGTTTAGAATAAAGGGTTTAGGATTTAGGGTTTAGGGTTAGGGTTTAGGTTTTAGGGTTTAGGATTTTTACTTTGGGGTTTTGGCTTTAGGGTTTGGGCTAAGGGTTTTGGAGTAATGGTTTAGGGTTATGGTTTAAGGTTTAGGGATTGGATTTTGGGGTTTAGGGTTTAGAGTTTAGAGGCTAGGGTCTAGGGTTTATGAATTTCGTGTTTAGGTTTTAGGGTTTAGGGTTTATGGTTTTGGGTTTTGGGTTTAGGAATTAAGGTTTAGGGTTTAAGGTTTAGGGTTTTGGGTTTAGGGTTTAGGGTTTAGAGTTTAGAGTCTAGGGTCTAGGGTTTATGAAATTCGGGTTTAGGTTTTAGGGTTTAGGGTTTATGGTTTTAGGTTTTGGGTTTAGGATTTAAGGTTTAGGGTTTAGGGTTTAGCGTTTAGGGTTTTGGGTTTAGGGTTTAAGGTTTAGAGCTTAGGGTTTAGGGTTTATTGATTAGGGTTTAGGGTTTAGGATTTTAGGTTTAAGGTAGAGGATATAGGGTTTATAATTTAGGATTTAGGGTTTAGGGTTATGGTTTAGATTATATTGTTTAAGGTTTAGGGTTTAGGATTTGGGGTTTAGTGTTTAGGGTTTAGGGTTTATGGCTTAAGGTTTAGATTTTAGTGTTTAGGGTTTAGGGTTTAGGGATTAGATTTAGGGTTTAGGGTTTGGGTTTAGGATTAGGCTTAAGGGTTAATGTTTTGGGGTTCAGGGTTTAGGATTTATATTTTAGGATTTTAGATTTAGCGTTTCGGGTTTAAGTTTTAAGTTTTAGGGTTTAGGATTTAGTGTTTATAGTTAGGGTTCTGGGCTTATGGTTTAGGGTTAAGGGTTTAGGATTTAGTGTTTATAGTTAGGGTTCTGGGCTTATGGTTTAGGGTTAAGGGTTTAGATTTAGGATTTAGGATTAATGGTTTAGGACTACAGTTTAGAATTTAGGGATTAGATTTTGGGGTTTTGGGTTTAGTGTTTTGGGTTTAGGGTTAGGGTTTAGGTATTAGAGTTTAGGAATTAGGATTTAGGGTTTAGTATTTAGGGTTTAGGGTTTAGGTATTAGAGTTTTGTGATTAGGGTTTAGGATTTAATATTTAGGATTTAGGGTTTAAGGTTAGGGTTTAGTGTTTAAGGTTTAGGATTTAGGTGTTAATGTATAGGGTTTAGGGTTTATGGTTAGGGTTTAGGGGATAAGGTTTAGGGTTTAGGGTTTAGTGTTAGGGTTTAGGGTTAGGGTTTTAGTTTTATGGTTTAGGATAAAGGGTTTAGGATTTAGGGTTTAGGGTTAGGGTTTAGGTTTTAGGGTTTAGGATTTTTACTTTGGGGTTTAGGGTTTAGGAGTAGTGGTTTAGGGCTATGGTTTAAGGTTTAGGGATTAGCTTTTAGGGTTTAGGGTTTAGAGTTTAGAGTCTAGGGTCTAGGGTTTATGAATTTTGTGTTTAGGTTTTAGGGTTTAAGGTTTACGGTTTTAGGTTTTGGGTTTAGGATTTAATATTTAGGGTTTAGGGTTTAGGGTTTTGGGTTTAGGGTTTAGGGTTTAGAGTTTAGAGTCTAGGGTCTAGGGTTGATGAATTTTGTGTTTAGGTTTTAGGGTTTAGGGTTTATGCTTTTGGGTTTTGGGTTTAGGATTTAAGGTTTAGGGATTAGGGTTTAGGGTTTATAGTTTACAATTTAGAGTTTAGGAATTAGGATTTTAGGGTTTTAGTATTTAAGGGTTTAAGGTTTACGGTATTAGAGCTTTG